>NW_026781705.1:155000-200168 GCF_030144855.1 Hypanus sabinus | reverse complement strand
TCTCTCTCTCTCTCTCTCTCTCTCTCTCTCTCTCTCTCTCGATCCCTCTCTCTCTCTCTCTCTCTCTCTGTCTCAATCCAACTCTCTCTCCAGCCAACGTTACATCAGCAGCTGCGACGACCTGAACTGAACTGAACTGACTGAACTCTTCACCATCGTAAGACTATCCATTTACCCCTCGACCTTGAAACCGCTTGGTTTTGATTTCTGTGTCTACACTTCTGTATATATCATAGCTAACCTGTTTCATATATTTGCACTTTTACAGTACTGGATTGTTAGTTTACTAATAAACACTGTTAGTTATAGTAATACCAGATTCCAAAGTGTATTCCATTTCTGCTGGTTCTGTAACCCGGTCACGGCGTCCGTTACAAATCGGGAGCTCGTCCGGGATAGAATTGTATTAAGGACAAATGTAGTGTTTAATCTCCTTGTTCCACTTTTTTTCCTTGCTGATCTTCGACTTTAGCTCTCGGTCATTAGTGAAGGTGGGGGTGGGGTATTTGGTAGTGGTGGGAGTGATGGACCGGAGTTTCTCGTAGAATACTCATGGTAGGTTACTGTGCTACATTCTGTAGTCTGTGCACAAATCGGCCATTACGTGCCGGTTGTGGGGGAAAGGAACTTACACGTTGTATTTGCATTCGTTTGTTCTATAGCAGGGTCTAACACTACACAGTCAGATAATAATAGATAAGTCAGTGTGGCGAGCCTTCCTCTCTCTCTCTCTCTCTCTCTCTCTCTCTCTCTCTCTCTCTCTCTCACGCTCTCTCCCCCCAACGTTACACCAACAGCTGCGTCGACCTGAACTGAACTCTTAACCATCGTAAGTCTATCCATTTACCCCTAGAATTTGAAACCGCTTGATTTTTATTACTGTGTCTACACATCTCTATATATCATTGCTAACCTGTTTCATATATTTGCACTTTTACAGTACTGTATTAGTTAGTTTACTAATAAACACTGTTAGTTTCAGTAATACCAGACTCCAAAGTGTATTCCATTTCTGCTGGTTCGGTAACCCGTTAACGGCGTACGTTACAAATCGGGGGCTCGTCCGGGGCTAAGTAGATTTAAGGGCAAAAGTAGTGTTTAATCTCCTTGTTCCACTTTTTTTCCTTGCTGATCTTCGTCTTCAGATCTAGATCGTTAGGTAAGGCTGGGGTGGGGTAGTTGATAGTGGTGGGAGTGATGGTCTGGAGTTTCTCGTAGAATACTCGTGGTAGGTTACGGTGCTACATTCTGTAGTCTCTGCACAAATCGGTCATTACGTGCCGGTTGTGGAGGAACGGAACTTCCATGTTGCCTTTGCATTCGTTTGTTCTGTAGCAGGGTCTAACACTACCCAGACAGATAATAATAGATAAGTCAGTGACGAGCCTTCCTCTCTCTCTCTCTCTCTCTCATCTCTCTCTCTCTCTCTCTCTCTCTCTCTCTCTCTCTCTCTCTCTCTCTCTCTCTCTCTCTCTCTCTCTCTCTCTCTCTCTCTCTCTCTCTCTCTCTCTCTCTCTCAATCCAACTCTCTCTCCAGCCAACGTTACACTAGCAGCTGCGTCGACCTGAACTCTTCACCATCGTAAGACTGTCCATTTACCCCTAGACTTTGAAACCGCTTGGTTTTGCTTGTTATGTTTACACTTCTGTATATATCATTGCGAAACTGTTTCATATATTTGCATTTTATAGTACTGTGTTACCTAGTTCACTATTAAACTCTATTAGTTGCAGTAATTCCAGACTGCAACGTGTATTCCATTTCTGCTGGTTCGGTAACCCGGTCACGGTGTAAGTGACACTACACTGGGTCTAACACTACACAGTCTGCTAATAATGGATAAGTCAGAAATACGAAACTGTGGTAATTACTCCCTCACAGTTCTACAGCTGTTGTAATTGAACCTGAAATACGGTCAAAACAACCCATTTTCACCTCAACCGATCACTGCCCCCTACCCCCAAGATCACGGTGAACACGGTTTACACATCGATGTAAATAATAGCCTGTTTTTTCATCGTGGTTGGAGCTTGTACTAGGTATAATACTTACACCGCACTCAGGACCCTCTCAGCCCATTCTCAAGCCTTGATTCTATTCCGTAGGAATATAATAAATATTAAGATATAGGCTACAGAACCAATCCTCCTGCAAGTTTCCGATGATGGTGATATCAGCCAGGTCGGCATTGTTGTTCAAACCCAGCTAGCGAGCAGTGCCTGACTCTAGTCCGTCCCCCGTGAAGAAGCAGGGTCGCCAAAACTGAGGCCCTGCACGCAGTCGCAGAGATCCCATGAGCCAACGGGGGTATGGGGTGAAAAATTCAAAATGAAATTCAATCAGAATGAAAATGTTTTACAAGGTACAGCCTGCAAAGCCTCGTTAATCTTTCAGGAAGGGAGTGGGCAGCGGGAAAGACTGTCGGCTTGTTTCCCATGTCCGTGCAGAATTTACATAACATACACACACAACGATTTCCTTGCTAGCAAAAGTGACGCTTAATCGCCTTGTTCCTCACTTTTCTTGCTGACCTTCGCCCTCTTATTTGACCTTGCTGACGAGCACGGTTGTTAGTTGGGGGTCAGGTAGTTGGTAGTGGTGTGAATGGTGGTCCGAATGTTCTTGCAGAATAGTCCTGGCGAGTAACTGTGCTGCATTCTATAGACACTGCAGACATCGGCCATTCCCTGCTGGTCCTGGAGCAAGGGAAGGTGCATGTTGTAATTGAATTCGTTTGCTCTGCAGCAATGTCTCAAACTGCAGTGTCTGCTAATTATAGAAAACAGAATGGGAAGCTGTTGTCATCATTTCCTCATTTTTCAGCCGTTCAAAATTGAACCAGAAAAACGGTCAGAGCAACTCAGTATCTCCTTTATAGAACATAGAACATAGAACAGTACAGCACAGTGCAGGCCCTTCGGCCCACAATGTTCTGCCGACCATTAATCCTTACTCCCATGTAAACCCCATCTTAAATTCCTCCAAATACCTGTATAATAGTCTCTTAAACTTCACTAGTGTATCTGCTTCCATCACTGACTCAGGCAGTGCATTCCACGCACCAAACACTCTCTGAGTAAAAAACCTTCCTCTAATATCCCCCTTGAACTTCCCTCCCCTTACCTTAAAGCCACGTCCTCTTGTACTGAGCAGTGGTGCCCTGGAGAAGAGGCGCTGGTTGTCCACTCCATCTGTTCCTCTTAATATTTTGTACACCTCTATCATGTCTCTATCATGTCTCCTCTCATCCTTCTCTTCGCCTAGCTCACTTAATCTCTGATCATAATCCATACTCTCTAAACCAGGCAGCATCCTGGTAAACCCCCTCTCTACCCTTTCCAACGCTGCCGCATTATTTCTATAGCGAGGCGACCAGGACTGGACACAATTCTCCAAGCAACACACACACAAAATGCCGGTGGAGCGCAGCAGGCCAGGCAGCATCTACAGGGAGAGGCACTGTCGACGTTTCGGGCCGAGACCCTTCGTCAGGACTAAGGAAAGGGAGTAAGAGATGTAAGCGCTGTAATCAATACCGACAGTACGTCTATATTTTCTTGTGTCATTTCTGCTCAGACGGGTTATGTTCAGATTAGGTTTTTCAGAAAGCAGAGATATTCTCTCGGTCAGGTGTCTTCTAACCATCTCTTATCTGAATTGTGTCCTAAGCGTCACAGGTGAATACAACTTTATTGTTCACTTCCTGAGAACTGCAAGAGTTGATGTTTCCATTGAAACGAGACACGGGCTCTGCAAGTCGAACTGATAGAGGAATGGAATTGCTCCTTCCCACTGCAGTCCGATCTTATCAGTTGGGCTCTGCAGACCAGGATACAATCGGGACCGACAGATTGGCCTGAATGGCAAATGACGTGGAGCTTATGAAAAGAGGTTCCCGGCTACAGTCGTACGGAATCATGAAGAAGACGCCTTTTATTTCGTTTGCCTCTTTTTCCTTGCCGGCATATTTTCATTTGATTTAAGATTGGTTCGTTCAGTATGCCCCGAGGCTGAATTTCAGTCACAAAGGGATCGATTCCTTCTCTTCGTGAAGTCACGCCCGCCCTGCTCGGAGGTCTGTACTCTGAGAAACAGATCGACTTCTCAAAACTTCAGGAGCTTCACTGCACAGTCGGCGGTGATTCCAAATGAGGCTATCGGTGTAATACTTACAAGCATTGGGCACAGAATGTCCCTCTGTGACAGAGGCAGATAACCCGGCACGGTTCTCCATTATTTTAGCTTCAGACTTGAAATTCACCGGCAAGCAAAGGACATGGGAAGGCTCCGGGCAGAGGCGAGGCGAGGCGAGGTAAGGCTCCGGGCAGAGGCAAGGTGAGGCGAGTCATGGCTGCGAACAGAGGCGAGGCGAACCGAGGCAAGGCTCCAGGCAGAGGCAAGGCGAGGCGAGGCAAGGCTGCAGGAGGGACTTGAAGCGAAGGGATAAAGACAGGGTGCTTGGCCAAGGGCTGAATCCTGAAGCTATTTACGAGGCCAGTCCAAACAAAAATCAGCTGCCTCAACAGAAGCTGGGGAAACGCGGAAAACCTGGAATAAGGAACATGGACCGGACCGTGAACAGGAATGGGAATTTCACGGACCGGATCATGACCGTGTCCTAAGGGCCTCTGGTATATCTGCTCCACCTTCCCCGTCCCTGACAACACAGCTTGCTTTTCTTTTCTTGACGATTAAAGTAGACGGTGCAGAATATCGTGAAAGTTGCAAAATAAAATTGCTCGGATGTTGAAGCGCTTGTTGGATGTGGAATATTTACAGAAAGTTTCACTTGCACAGCACTGTAATCGTTACTGACAGGCCGCTGTGTGTTATGGTAACTTTGTTCTCAACCTGACAAGTATAATTCTACGGTCAACGTTGATGACCGACTCGGTGGCGTAGTCCTGTCCTGTCTGCACATAACTTGTCCCATTGCGCCCTCTAGTGTCAGCTTCTGTAATCATTGTTTCTGTAATCAGTAATCCGGAAGGCAATTTGACGTAATGAGCTACCTGCAAACTTACATTTCACTTGAAGGTAGATCTTAGCGTGGTCATAAGTGAAATCATTTATTGATATTTTCCTGTGTCGTTTCTGTGAAGATGGGCTATGTTCAGATGAGCTTTTTCTGAAGATTGAGACCTCCTGTCATTATCCTGGAAGGGTTTGTCATCATTTATCCATGTCCTTCTTTGAGGAATTCCCTTGTTCGTCACCAGTGACTTCAACCTTAACGTTATTTTCCACGGGACTTCAACTTCCACCCTGGGATGATTCCCGAAATCAGAACAGAATTTCCCAAACACAACGGATTCGATCGTGTAATTCTGTTCCATCCACAAATAGTAACGAAGCGGGTAAAAAAAATGCATCTTCACAACAGAATGTTCACATTTCCCCGGGAATCTTAATTTTTTCATTAACAGTGTACAAAGTTGCAGAGATGGGGAAGGTTCTCGGGACCGGAGAGGGTTACAGAGACTGATGGGAACAGCAATGGAGGTGTTTACAGAGACAGGGTGGTTGTAGGGGACAGAAATGGGGAGATATGTAGTGCTTGCCGTGTGCTTCAGAAACAGGGAAGGGTAAAGGGGAGGGGAGGTTCGGATAGAGGGGTGTACGGTCTTGACGGATTTACAGACAGAGAGCGGTGAGACCCGGCAAGGACTGGGAGACCCTGTTGCCGAAGACCTAAGCTTCGATTGCCTGAAAAATCGGGATCTCCCAGTGGTCACCCATCAGGACGGGTTACCTGAAGAGATCTTTCCTTTTTCCTCTCAACTGGATTTGACTGAATTTCATGACAACGGAGGCGCTGACGATGTTGGAAATATCAAGAAAAATACACACAGGCAGTCAGGCAGTCTCTGTGGAGAAGGAACGTTAAAGATTTCAAGTTGACATCCTCCGTCAGAACTGCTGGACGAATGTCTTCGTTCCCATGTCCTCCCTCTTTAAAGATTAATTTAATATTTTAGTGCCGCTTTGTTGTTCCCCGCCTTCCCGTCCTGCATCGCAATGTCGACTGCTGCTTCTCCTTTCACAGATGCTGCCCGACCTGCTGGGTGTTTTCAGCGGTTTATGTTTCTACGCCTTAATGTTATGTTACTCATACCCCCGGCAAGATTGGTTCGCTCACTGTGTCCGGCGGCTGTATTTTATTCACAAAGGGGTAGCTTCCATAACTTAGTGAAGTCAGGTTTGCACTGCTCGGGGATCTGTATTCTGAGAAACGCATCTACTTCTCAAAACGTCAGGGAGTTAACATTAAATATTATGCGCCTTGCTCTTAAAATAGTATTTTAAATATCCGGCAAATGACCTCGAAATAAATCCCTCCAGACCCTCCATGATACGCTGCTCCATATTTACCACATACTTTCTTTTTCCTCTGGTGACCGACGTCGACAGAAGACCACAGCATGAAAATTGCGAAGTTGCAAAATTAAATCACTTGGACGATTAAGCTGTCCATTGAAGTGGAATATCGGCAGAATATTTTTATTTACGCGGCAGGCTGATCTTTACGGAAAAGCCGCTGCGTTTCACCGTTACATTGTTCTGAACCTGGCAAGTACAATTTCCACTGGCAACGTTGACAACTGACTCGATGGTGTCACTCTGTCCTGTCTGCTGTCAGCTCCACTGCGCCATCTAGAGTCAGCATTGGGAACTGACTGGACATTGCAAGTTGATTTCAGTCTTGTGACAGTATCTGTGACAACCGGACCCTGCGGCTGAATCCCGATGTTGCCTGACCCATCTACAGCAGAAATAGAGATTGTATGCTGTTTCTCTGATCGGTGATATTGAGTGTAAACTAACGTAATGATCTAACTCCGTACCTACAGCATGTCAGTTCGGTCAGATGTCTTCTAATCATGTTTTATCTGCATTGAGCCCTTAGAGTCACAGGGGAATACAACTTTATCGTTGTTTTTTCTGAGAGGGAAATAGTGATGTTTACATTGACACGAAACACGGGCTCTGCCAATAGAACTGAAAGAGGAATGGAATCACTCCTTTCTACTGCAGTCCAACCACATCAGCTGGGCTCTGTAGACCAAGTTAGGAAATTGAGTTTATGAAAAGGAGTTCCCGGCCACAATTCTACGGATTTATTTTGTCGGTCTCTTTTTTCACTGCTGGATTAATTTAATTTGATTTGAATTTGGTTCATTCAGTATGTCCAGCAGCTGAACTTCGTTCACAAACGGATCGATTCCTTAACTTCGTGAAGTCACGTCCACCCTGCTCGCAGGTCTGTACTCTGAGAAACAGATCTGCTTCTCAAAACTTCAGCAGGTTTACTGCACAGTCGGTGGTGATTCCAAATGAAGCTGCGGGTGTCAAGAGAAGCGATGGGCAATCCTGTTTACAAGCACGGGTACAGAACGGCCTTCTATGACAGAGGCAGATAAACCGGCACGCTTCTACATTATTTTTATAAATAAAGAGTTAAAATGTTCTAACAAGAATGAGACATTATTCGCTGTAGACTTAAATAAGCATCTAATTCAAATTGGTTTTGAAATAAACCTGGCTCTTTGACTTACAAATATGTCCCTTAAGGCCCTGTGGTATATCTGCTCCATCTTTCCCGTCCCTGACAACGCAGCTTCTTTCTTCTCTGACGATTAAAGTAGACAGAATAGAATAGCGTGAAAGTTGCAAAATAAAATTGCTCGTATGTTGAAGCGGTGGTTGGATGTGGAATATTGACCGAAACGTTCACTTGCCCGGCACTGTGATCTTAACAGAAAGGCCGCTGTGTTTGATGGTTACTTTGTACTCAACCTGACAAGTACAATTTCTACGGTCAACGTTGATTACCGACTCGGTGGCGTAGTCCTGTCCTGTCTATAACTTGTCCCATTGCGCCCTCTAGTGTCAGCATCCGTAATCATTGTTTCTGTAATCAGTAATCCGGAAGGCAATTTGACGTAATGAGCTACCTGCAAACTTACAGTTCACTTGAAGGTAGATAGATCTCAGCGCGGTCACAACTGAAATCATTGCTTACGGTACATTTATATTTTCCTGTGTCGTTTCTGTGAAGATCGGCTATGTTCAGATCAGCTTTTTCAGAAGATTGAAACCTCCTGTCATTATCCTGGATGGGTTTATCATCATTTATCCATGTTCTTCTTTGAGGAATTCCTTTGTTCGTCACAGGTGATTTCAACCAAAACGTTGTTTTCCACGGGACTTCAACTTCCACCCTGGGTAGATGATTCCTGAAATCAGAACAGAATTTCCCAAACACAACGGATTCGATCGTGTAATTCTGTTCCATCCACAAATAGTAACGAAGCGGGTAAAAAAATGCATCTTCACAACAGAATGTTCACATTTCCCCGGGAATCTTAATTTTTTCGTTAACAGTGTACACAGTTGCAGAGATGGGGAAGGTTCTCGGGACCGTAGAGGGTTACAGAGACTCTGTCGGAAGCAGCAATGGAGGTGTTTACAGAGACAGGGCGGTTGTAGGGGACAGAAATGGAGAGATGTGTAGTGCTTGCCGGGTGCTTCAGAAACAGGGAAGGGTAAAGGGGAGGGCAGGTTCGGATAGAGGGGTGTACGGTCTTGACTGATTTACAGACAGAGAGCGGTGAGACCCGGCAAGGATTGGGAGACCCTGTTGCCGAGGACCTGAAAAATCGGGATCTCCCAGTGGTCAACCCATCAGGACGGGTAACCTGAAGAGATCTTTCCTTTCACCTATAAATTGGATTTGACTGAATTTTATGTTAACGTAGGTGCTGGGTTTGTTGGAAATATCAAGAACAAGGACATCCCGGAATACACACAGGCGATCGGGCAGCCCCTGTGGAGAAGGAACATTAAAGATTTCAACTTGAAATCCGCCGTCAGAACTGCTGGACGAATGTCGTCGTTCCCATGTCCCTCCCGCTCCGGTGACGGTTCATTTAACATTTTAGTGCCGCTTTGTTTTTCCCTGCCTTCCCGTCCTGCATCGCAATGTCGAATTCTGCTTCTCTTTTCACAGATGCAGCCCGACCTGCTGAGTGTTTTCAGCGGTTTATGCTTCTACGCCTTAATGTTATATTACTCCTACCCCCGGTAACTGACTCCAAGATTGTTTCGCTCACTGTGTCCGGCGGCTGCATTTTATTCACAAAGGGGTAGCTTCCTTAACTTAGTGAAGTCTGGCTTGCACTGCTCGTGGATCTGTATTCCGAGAAACGCATCTACTTCTCAAAACGTCAGGAGATTCACTCGACAATATGTGGTGATGTCAAGTGAAGCTGCTACTGTGAAGAGCGGCTTTGAGCGATCCTGATGTTAAGCATCGGCCCTCGGTTACTGAGGCAGAAAGGCCGACAGGGCACTCCATAATTTTAACCGGAGAGTTCAACCGGCTCTTTAGTTTTGTATCCTCTGGGAAACATGAAATATTATGCGCCTTGCCCTTAAATTAGTATTTTAAATATCCGGCAAATTGACCTCGAAATGAATCCCTCCAGACCCTCCTTGATGTCTGCAGCTCTGCTCCATATTGACTACGTATATTTTATCCCTCTGGTGAATGACGTCGATAGAAGACCACAACATGAAAATTGTTAAATTGTGAAATAAAATTACTTGGACGTTTAAGCGGTCCATTGAAGTGGAATATGGGCAGAAACTTTTATTTACGCGACAGGCTGATCTTTAGAGAAAAGCCGCTGCGTTTCACCGTTACGTTGTTCTGAACCTGGCAAGTACAATTTCCACTGGCAACGTTGACAATTGACTCGATGGTGTCACTCTGTCCTGTCTGCTGTCAGACCCACTGCGCCATCTAGAGTCAGCATTGGGAACTGACTGGACAGAACAAGTTAATTTTAGACTTGTGACAGTATGTCTGACAACCGGACGCTGCGGCTGAATCCCCAAGTTGCCTGACCCATCTACAGCAGAAATAGAGATTGTATGCTGTTTCTGTGATCGGTGATATTGAGTGTAAACTAACGTAATGATCCATCTGCGTACCTACAAAATATCAGTTCGGTCAGATGTCTTCTAATCATGCTCTATCTGAATTGAGCCCTTAGCGTCACAGGGGAATACAACTGTATCGTTGTTTTTTTCTGAGAGTGTAATAGTTGATGTTTACATTGACACGAGACACGGGCTGTGCCAATAGAACTGAAAGAGGAATGGAATTATTCCTTTCTACTGCAGTCCAATCATTGCAGCTAGGAAGCTGTAGACCAAATTACGATCGTGACCGACGTATTGGTCTAAATGGCAAATGAATGACAGGTTATGAAGAGTGGGGCGCGGCGTCAGTTCCACGGGGTCATGGAGAGGTCATGGAATTTACTTTTTTTTTCGATTGCCGAAGGCTCTGCTCCCGCACTATACAGCTCTATGTGTGATATTAAATAGTTTTCATTGGAGGGAGAGTCACGAACAAAGCGACGTAATCATCACATTAATGTTCGGCCTTTGAGAAACCAGAGGTCCGTGAGCCAATAATCATCAGAGGATCAGAGGTGGATGGGTCAGGAACTTTAAATTTCTGGCTGCCACTCTCTCAGAGGAACGGTCCTGGAGCCACAGTGGAGATGTAATTGCGTGGAAAGCACGAGAACTGTTTTAATTCATCAGAAGCCTGACGAGATCCGGCATGTCATGAAATACCTCAGCAAACCTCTGTGGATGTGTTCCGGGAAGTGCACTGAGAGTCTGCAGTCAGACATCGTGTGGGAAGACCAATGTCTCCGAGCGGCAAATCACCCAGCAGGTGGCGCAGTCGTCCCAGCACGTCACGGGCACAACCCTCCAAACCACTGAGCAGATCCAAGTTTATTTCAGACTTGTGACTGTATCTGTGACAACCGGACTCTGCGTCTGAATCTTGATTTTGCCTGACCCATCTACAGCTTAAATAGTGATTGTATGTTGTTTCTGTGATCGGTAATATTGAATGTAAAGTAATGTAATGATCTGCCTGCATACCTATAAGATATTGGGTCGGTTAGATATCTTCTCACCATGTTTTATCTGAATTGAGCCCTTAGCGTCACAGGAGAACACAACGGTATCGTTTTTTTCTGAGAGTGTAAGAGTTGATGTTTACATTGACACGAGACACGGACTCTGCCAACAGAACTGACAGAGGAATGGCAACACTCCTTTCTACTGCAGTCCAAGCACATCAGCTGGGCTCTGTAGACCAAGTTAGGAAATTGAGTTTATGAAAAGGAGTTCCCGGCCACAATTCTACGGATTTATTTTGTCGGTCTCTTTTTTCACTGCTGGCTTAATTTAATTTGATTTAGATTTGGTTCATTCAGTATGTCCAGTAGCTGAACTTCGTTCAGAAACGGATCGATTCCTTAACTTAGTGAAGTCACGTCCGCCCTGCGAGGAGGATTGTACTCTGAGAAACAGATCTGTTTCTCAAAACTTCAGCAGGTTCACAGCACAGTCGGTGGCGATTCCAAATGAAGCTGCCGGTGTCAAGAGAAGCGATGGGCAATCCTGTTTACAAGCACGGGTACAGAACGGCCTTCTATGACAGAGGCAGATAAACCGGCACGGTTCTCCATTTTTTTATATAAATAAAGAGTCAAAATGTTCTGGCAAGCATGAGGCATTATTCGCTGTAGACTTAAATAATCATCTATATTGGTTTTGAAATAAACCCGGCTCTTTGACTTATAAATATGTCCCTTAAGGCCCTGTGGTATATCTGCTCCATCTTCCCCGTCCCAGACAACGCTGCTTTTTTTTTCTCTGACGATTAAAGTAGACAGAATAGAATAGCGTGAAAGTTGCAAAATAAAATTACTCGGACGTTGAAGCGGTGGTTGGATGTGGAATATCGACCAAAACGTTCACTTGCCCGGCACTGTGATCTCAACAGAAAGGCCGCTGTGTTTGATGGTTACTTTGTTCTCAACCTGACAAGTATAATTTCTACGGTCAACGTTGATTACCGACTCGGTGGCGTAGTCCTGTCCTGTCCATAACTTGTCCCATTGCGCCCTCTAGTGTCAGCATCTGTAATCATTGTTTCTGTAATCAGTAATCCGGAAGGCAATTTGATGTAATGATCTACCTGCAAACTTACAGTTCACTTGAAGGTAGATAGATCTCAGCGCGGTCACAAGTGAAATCATTGCTTACGGTACATTTATATTTTCCTGTGTCGTTTCTGTTAAGATGGGTTATGTTCAAATCAGCTTTTTCTGAAGATTGAGTCTTCCTGTCATTATCCTGGACGGGTTTGTTATCATTTATACATGTTCTTCTTTGAGGAATTCCCTTGTTCGTCACAAGTGACTTCAACCTTAACGTTGTTTTCCATGGGACTTCAACTTCCACCCTGGGTAGATGATTCCTGAAATCAGAACAGAATTTCCCAAACACAACGGATTCGATCGTGTAATTCTGTCCCATCCACAAATAGTAACGAAGCGGGTAAAAAAATGCATCTTCACAACAGAAGGTCCACATCTCCCCGGGAATCTTAATTTTTTCGTTAACAGTGTACACAGTTGCAGAGATGGGGAAGGTTCTCGGGACCGTAGAGGGTTACAGAGACTCTGTCGGAAGCAGCAATGGAGGTGTTTACAGAGACAGGGTGGTTGTAGGGGACAGAAATGGGGTGATGTGTAGTTCTTGCCGGGTGCTTCAGAAACTGGGAAGGGTAAAGGGGAGGGGAGCTTCGGATAGAGGTGTGTACGGTCTTGACTGATTTGCAGACAGAGAACGCTGAGACCCGGCAAGGATTGGGAGACCCTGTTGCAGAGGAGCTGAAAAATCGGGATCTCCCAGTGGTCACCTATCAGGACGGGATACCTGAAGAGATCTTTCCTTTCACCTATAAACTGGATTTGACTGAATTTCATGACAACGTAGGCGCTAGGGTTGTTGGAAATATCAAGAAAAAGGACACCCCGGAATACACACAGGCGGTCAGGCAGCCCCTGTGGCGAAGGAACGTTAAAGATTTCAAGTTGAAATCCTCCGTCAGAACTGCTGGACGAATGTCTTCGTTCCCATGTTCGGCCCGCTCCGGTGACGTTTCATTTAACATTTCAGTGCCGCTTTGTTTTTCCCCGCCTTCCCGTCCTGCATCGCAATGTCGAATTCTGCTTCTCTTTTCACAGATGCTGCCCGACCTGCTGAGTGTTTTTAGCGGTTTATGTTTCTACCCCTTAATGTTATGTTACTCCTACCCCCGGTACCTAACTCCAAGATTGGTTCTCTCGCTGTGTCCGGCGGATGTATTTTATTCACAAAGGGGTAGCTTCCTTAGTGAAGTCAGGCTTGCACTGCTCGGGGATCTGTATTCTGCGAAACGCATCTACTTGTCAATTCGTCAGGAGTTTCACTCGACAATATGTGGTGATGTCAAGTGAAGCTGCTACTGTGAAGAGCGGCTTTGAGCGATCCTGATGACAAGCACCGGCCCTCGGTTACTGAGGAAGAAAGGCCGACGTGGCACTCCATAATTTTAACCGGGGAGCTCTACCTGCTCTTTAGTTCTCTATCATCTGGGAAATATGAAATATTATGCGCCTTGCCCTTAAATTGGTATTTTAAATATCCGGCAAATTGACGTTGAAATAAATCCCTCCAGACCCTCCTGGAGGCGCTGTGGTCGATCACTGCGGGAGGTCCCAGCCGCGCAGGTCGTGGAGGTCGGAGAAGATCGAATAGCGGACCGCAGTCTTCGATGGTTGAGCTCCAACGATTGTGCACTGAACCCTGATAAGTTCTGGCGCCTTTTCTTTCTTTTCTTCCTTTTGATATAGATTGTATCGCTATTGAACACTTAGTTCTAGTAAGATATGTACAGGGTATTCTGTAAAAGTACCTGGTGTGCGGTTTGATAGTGTGTGTGCGAGATTTTGCTCAGGAGCACGTCACAGCATCCACGTACACGGGAGGCGCGATTTGGCGGGTGGACGGAATTTCCCCGGGACATACACCAGCCGATTGCGTGAGGGTTACATTTACAACCATTATCCATGTCTCCCCCATATGTCTGCCAGGTATCACGTCTTCACTCCGAGATATCACTGAAGATCGAGACCCACTTCGTATCGTAGCCGCTGAGTTCTCTCACCTCAATCCAGACTCCGACATCCAATGACGTCACCCTCATGGGTTCACCACCCTCATGCTTCCACCAACATTCGCCCTCTCAACTTTGCCCTGCGAGATAGAAACATTGATACACAGAAACCCTACAGAGCGTTGCAGGCCCTTCGGCCCACAAAGAATGAACGAGAGTTAAATGTTAGAACCCCGAAGTACCCTCCCCCACTCTCCCACCACCTCCCCATAAGCGGCATCGTGCAACCATCCGCTCTCCGCCCCCACCGGCAAAAATGACATCGGCACCCCCACCGATCACCGGTCAGCAGCAAAGACACGAACTTGCAGTGACCCCGAAGACTTCGCCTTTCACCCGGTATTCGATATTCCACAGGTTCTCTCCCTAATCAGGGAGGAGGAGGGGCGAACATTTTCCCACCTTGACGGGAGTGGCCACCCCGATGCTCTTTTCTAAAGCCTGCAGTTGCCAGGAACCACTTTCCCGCCCTCCGACGCACACCGCTGTCATAGAGGCACAAGTTGCATTTGGACAGCGCGGGAGGTGCGGGTGTGGGGGGGGCGTCCAAACATGGGCTTGCAGAAGGGGTTTTCCAGGCACTGGGAAGTGCAGAATTAGCGGTCGGGTTTGTCAAATAAACAACAATGTAGCGTAATCAAGGAATCTTGTGGAATATAATAACACATCGTGGTGACCAATACACAGTGAATTATCAAATTCTGATCCAGACCATGACCGTGAGTAGAACATTAATACTAGGATGACTTGTTTGAGGTGTCTGAGATACTGACAAAATGCAACACTCGATGGGTGATTGAATAAACACCCGGATATCTGGTGGGGTTGCAGAAGGTGCATCCTTTGTTGTTGAACACGTGTCACTTCAACGCTGTTATTCTCATGCAGTATAAGCGGCTGGTGCGTGGATGTGAAAAGGGCGCTCGGGTAAAATGGCTCCAAGTTAGAATCGCCTTCCCTCTGCGCGTCCTTGGTTGCTATCTGATCAATTGACTCTGTCCTGGATTATATATTTTGCATCAGGAAACATTTTAAATCCTATTCAACTCAGATGCTCCACCATAGCGCAGCTGGTCGCAGTTAACTGGCCATTGTCAGATCATATTGAACAGAAACTTCAGATCACCATTTCCCCCGCACCCTGACTAACCCATCACTCAGAAACCACGCCGGAAGTTCCGGATTGGCCAGAAGCTTTGATACCATTTTCAAACCTGTCCCCTTAGTGTCCAAAGTTCTTTCAAACTATCCGACCTAAATATCGTCTGAATTTCAAACCCACTATCTCTTCGTCAGAAATTAAAATAAAAAAGATTGGCAACAGACGGTCTAAGGAACTTATTCCTTCTTTCTGACTGACTCCCTGTGCTGCGGGCCGTGAACCCTGTCTGCAGTGAGCATCTGTGCTCTTGTCCAACCAAGTCCCCGCAAATCACCACGTGGTTCACTGTCGTGACGTCATCATTGGCAAATCCTAACTACAGCTGACAAATGCTCATCAGTTAATTGTTCCCAAAACACGTTTATACCAGTTGCAATTTCTTTAATGACTTAGTTTAATCCATAAAGGATATCGGGCGGACTGTTGAAGTTAACGCACTTATATTTCCAAAGTGAACTCAGGTCGGCCAGTCGGCAGATAGAGCCTGTTCCCTGCTTCAGGAGATCTCGGCCGATCAGTCTGCAACCTCAGAGTTACAGTGGTGGGCATCCGAAACGGACGGACACGACTGCACTCTGTGATAACTGACACCGTAACTGCCATACCTTTGGCAGCTTGCAGAAGTGAATTGGAGACGTGAACCAGAACTCGATTACGTGGAGTTTCTATGCTCCCGTCGAAGAGACACCACACTGAAACAAAAAAAAAATCTGTTCTGAGATGCCCAATCCGTGTAATCAGTGCTTGCATTCAATGAGAGGCAGCTTTGCAAATATGAATATTTAGAAGACATTGTCAAGGGTTTAACGAGCTCACAGAGGTAAATTGAGGAAGAAAGCAAATGGCAGAGGAAGTTGGCGAATATTGTTTTGTACTTGTGAGAGAACAGGTGCGGAGAGAAAGCAGACTCTGAAGGAAATTAACATATATTTATAAGCACGACTCTTGGATGTAAACCAGAACTTGTTTACTCAGAGTGTTTCCATGTTCCAGTTTGAGAGAGACCACCCTGAAAAAAATCTCCCCACAGCTAATGTTCTAAAGATTCCTAACCGATATAAACTCTGCTTGCCTTCAACAAAAGCTAGGTTTGCAATTGTGAATATTTAGAATAGATTGTCAAGGGTTAAAATTCGGTTCTTTGTAAAAGAGCGCACAGAAGTAAATTGAGGAAGAAGGCAAATAGCTGAGGGGGTTGGCGCATATTGTTTTGTACTTGTGGGGAAGGCGGAACTTTGTGGGGGAACAGGTGCGGAGAGAAAGCAGAGTCTAAATGATACTGACATATGTTTATAAGCTCGACTCTTGGATCTGACCATCTGCAACAGGAAGTTTCACAAGGTCTGACAATGGAGTGTGCTGAACCTTTGGTTGTACTCTTCTCCAATTCCTTATGTTTTACCGAATTTGCTACAGAGCGCAGTGAAGAAGACTTCGCTATTGCATGAAAGCGGAAGAAGGAGAAACGGAGAAATGAGGCGGGGTAAGTTAGACATCTAGATTGGGGAATTTACAGCGGTCTGCTATTGAGGAAACAGAACATGCTCCTGAGAAATTAAGACTACAGCAGGTCACGCACAAAATGTATTATTGGAAAGGACAGGAGAGACAGTGTGAAAATTCTGGACATCTGGAGCAAGACACAAAAAATGCTGAGAGCTCAGCGGTCATGCAATATCTATGGGGGGTAATGAGCCGTCACGGGTCGTGTCGAGACCCTGCAACGTGGGCGGTGAGACAGATTACAAAGTCGGCTGGTGCAAGATCTGGTGGAGGATAAGTGAATCAATTAAGAGGTTTTGATGGGCAGTTGCGACGGGCAGAGAGTCGAAATGGTGTAAGAAAAGTATCAAAGAATTCTCCACTGTCATCTTCTGAATGATAAAGAGGGAGATATTTATATAAAGAGTCGAGCGTTGAGGGTGCGATGGGAGCTGACACGTGACAGAGGTGTCCAGTTAAACGCGGCTGATTGGAAGACGGGGGTGACGTCAGATGTGTAAACATGGAGACCACGGCAGTGGTTGAGATGTGATGGACAGTGGTAACAAGGGGTGGTAGATATGTAATTTGACAGTAAAACCAGGGTAAATCATGGGACCCCTGGAGGGTGAAAAGCAGAGCTGATGCGCACTTTGAGCGGAAAGACACTGTGGGTGTGTGAGTAATGCAAGATGGAGTCAGCGGTGAGTGTAATTAGGCTCGGTAACAGGGGGCCGGAGTGTTTGATGTGTACAGGAGGTTCCAGGTGGCGCAGAACAGACTGCAGGTAAAGCTCACCTGTTTTGTTTTGTGATTTACAGCAAAGAAACAAGCTCTTCAGCCAACACACGCAAAATGCTGGTGGAACCCTGCAGGCCAGGCAGCATCTATAGAGAG
This sequence comes from Hypanus sabinus, assembly GCF_030144855.1. Lineage (NCBI taxonomy): Eukaryota > Metazoa > Chordata > Chondrichthyes > Myliobatiformes > Dasyatidae > Hypanus > Hypanus sabinus. The sequence goes on along the minus strand of NW_026781705.1, from coordinate 182,528 downwards.
AAGCGTTGTCGACGTTCCGGGCCGAGACCCTTCGTCAGGACTGACTGAAAGGGAAGGTACTAAGAGATTTGAAAGTAGGAGGGGGAGGGGGAAATGCGAAAAGTTAGGAGAAGACCAGAGGGGGTGGGATGAAGCTAAGAGCTAGAAAGTTGATTGGCAAAAGTGATACTGAGCTGGAGAAGGGAAAGGATCATGGGACGGGAGGCCGAGAAAGAACGGGAGAGAGGAGAACCAGAGGGAGACGAAGAGCAGGCAAAGAGTGATGGGCAGAGAGAGAGAGAGAGAGAGAGAGAGAGAGAGAGAGAGAGAGAGAGAGAGAGAGAGAGAGAGAGAGAGAGAGAAAGGGGAGAATTAAAAAGGGATGGGGTAAGAAGAAGAGGAAGGGCATTAACGGAAGTTAGAGAAGTCAATATTCATGCCATCACGTTGGAAGGTACCCAAACGGCATATAAGTTGTTGTTCGTCCAACCTGAGTGTGGCTTCATCTTGACAGTAGAAAGGTGGTGATGGTTCTGGAGGTGTAGTGAGGGCTGGTAAGTTGCGGCTGTCCTTGAATATGCCCTGTTTTGAGATGTAACTGACCAGTTACTGGACTTTTTGAAGTTGGTGATGTACGGATCGGAATATGGAAGTGACAGCAAGATCAGATTGGACGTGATATTCACGCTGGTTGGTGTGGGAAGAAGAGCCAGGCTGTCTGTTTCACGTCCCGTGTTTACCGAACTTATTAATGACCGTTTCACGTGTCCGCTTTGCGAACTTGAAATAGATGCGGAAATCTGAATTTTCAGCAACTACCTTGTCAATCTCCCTCACCGTTCATTCATAAGTATTGTTTCAGCAATCGCGAATTTGACACATCTTCATAGATCATCTGGCGGCGCGAGACCTCAAGGCATCTTGACCTAACCTGAGTGTGATGTGCTCTGGATTCCATGTGTGATGTCCTTCAGGCACTGCGAGGTTGCAAAAATGTTATGTACTTTCATTATCCAAAGTACTTGTTATAAACCCACAAGGATCTTTGTCTTCAGAGCATCTCACAGTTGCATGCCAAAGTAACGGTGTTCCCCACATTGCCCAACAAAATCCTCTTGAATATCAGCATTAACAAAACAAATGACATTTAATCACTATTTTTGCAAAGTAGCTTTTGTTCAGTGTATCAGCGGGAACAGCGACTGTTTTTGCAAAACGTCCCCTTAAAGATCAGCATTAACACAACAGCAACTGACAAGCGAAAGACCCGTTGCTACCCGTTGCAGATCAAATGTAAAGGCGCTATAATGCAGAGATGTCTCTCATTTATAGCCCCAATATTATTTCCTACATATGCGACGGGTATTGCTGTATTAGGCAGCTTCACTTCGAAAAATTTCAGTGACTGCGCATGACAAAAGGAGAAACACAACTGCACACGGCGATAAAAGACGCCGGCGGCAATACAGTGACGGCCGGAATTTCACTGGCAAAGTTGAAAGAGCGTCAGTGCAGAAGTCAGGCAGGACGCTGTGACCACCAGGGGGCAGTGTGGAAGATACAGACACGAGTTCAGAATGGGTGCATTGGTCACGCGCGTCACTGAGCCGCCCAACTTTGCAGTCAGATTCAATCTCGTGTATCTTTTCTGTGTCCTTAACATCGCCCGTCCGATTTAAAAACGTTGCACTACTGGCGATATAGGGCGACAATTTCCGGCAGCTCACTAATCTACAAGATGGACATTTTCTTAACTTTTATCGCAGCAGTCTTCGGCCAATTAAGCACAAAAAATGACAGGCGAATTCTATACATGCATCGGCGATCATATGAAGTCCACGTGAACAGCAACGGGTCGTCAAAGATTACTCCCAGCAATGCAAGTACTGCACCTGGAAGTGAGCGGAATTCCGCCAGCGAAGCGAGATCGACCAGGGGAGGACTGGGTGCGGTGGGTATCAACCAGAGTGGAGCTACGGGAACACGACCACTGTTCCATCGCATCTTACTGGCCAATGTACATTCATTAGAGAGCAGAGCACTGGGCCTGAGGACAAGATTGCTGTTTCGAAGGGACACAGAGGATTTCTGAGTCGTCTCTTTCACTGAGACGGCTCACCTGCCACACTCTGAATGTCGCTCTCCAGCCCAAAGGGTACTCAGTCCACCAGGCAGACCGATAGGCAGCATCAGATAAGAACAGAGCAGCGGCGACTCCTTCATGATAAACCATGGATTCGGAGCGCAACTGGGTGTCTCTTCCATGTTCACAGAATCTGCGTTCCGATCCTCTAATTGAGGATCCCCAATCGCTATTGTACTCCCCTTTCAGCATCCCATTCTGGGCCACAGAGCCGGTCTCAGTACCTTCCTCCTGGTAATTTCCACTCCCGGCAAACCATCAAATGCATCCTGCTATTGAGGTGTACGGCCACAAGGGGTCACTGCTCCGGCTGCCTATCCCCTCTGCCTCTCCTGCAGGTTACCTGTAATACTGTCGCCTTCCTCTCGGGTGGCTCCCTCCCTGTAGCATCTGCCTATCACCACCTCAATGTCCCGTATGAGTCAAAGCTCATGGAACAGCAGCTCCCGTTCATGGGACATGCACCCGATGGACATTGTGCGGGTCTGTTTATGTATTTATGCGGGATAGAGGCGGTATCCCAGTTTCTCTAAATCTCACACAAGGTACATGACACTGACCACACTCCAGCAATGGCCGTTCCAACAATGGAGAATCCTTCTACATCTGGCTGGCCAATTCAGAGAAGTCCCGTCATTGCTGTCATAACCGCCAAGTGGCCTCAGTACATTAATAAGTAATATATGCATACAATGTACATAACATTTCGGTAAGTAAACCAGCGAATGAACGAGTAAGTAAATGAAATAATGAAAAAGTAAACTAACTATCAAATAAAAAAAAGAATTATGAGCTCGCTTTCATGGGTCCATGTACCGCTCAAAAAAAAAAACTGATTGCAGAAGATATTGGTAGCTCATTGAGCGTGGGTCTTCCGGCTCATGTACCTACCTTCCAGATGGCGATAAGGACACGGGAATATATCCAGGATGGTGGCAATGGGAAGAAAGCATATTCCGTTTTGTACTAATAGGAAGGTTGTATATCCCGAATGGTTGTAATGGGACAAGAGCATATACCTGACGGTAATCACCCTTAATTATGGACCTGGTATTCCTGAGGAACCAGCTTTTGAAGATTTTCTCGATTATGAAGAGGCTTGCACTGTGATGAATGTGATTGTTGTACACAAGCCTCTGCAATCTGTGCCGATCCTGTGCATTGCAGCCTGCACACCAGACGGTGATGGAAACTGTCAGAATACTCTCCGCCTTGCATGTGCGAACATTTCCCAGTTTTTGGTGACATACCCATACCAAATCTCTTCAAGCTTTGTGGGCCGAAGGGCCTTCATTGTGTTGTAGGCTTTCTCCGTTTCTATGTTTCTATCACCTGATGGAATACAGCCGCTGACGTGCCTTTCTTTGTGAATGTATAACTATGTGAGGCCAAGCAGAGATTCTCTCAGAAGGAGCTTAAACCTGCTCACCCTCACCACCGCCGACCCTTCAATGAGGACTCTCATTGTGTGTGATCTCCCGACTTCTCCTTCGCGGCGTTCACAGTCACATCCTTGGTCTTGCTGTCTCTGTGTGCAAGATTATTGCGGCGACAACACTCAGCCAGTCTACCTATCCCGGAGGGAGGTAGTTTTGAGGAAATTTCCACATGATCTGGTACAGGACAACACCAGAGCATCGAGGGCCGAATAGCCTTCTGCTTCTCTAGCGTTTTAGGTTCGTTCATTCTCCGCCTTCTCGCTTTGCGCTCCAGTCAGCTCCGGTTTTTCAGATAACGGGCTCTCGGGATCTCTCATGGAGACCAGGAAATGAGGCTCAGTCTCCGAATGTAACAGAGACAGGCGCCGCTCTCTCGGGATCGCGCGGATGACGTTCACTTTACTATCTCCCTTTCTCTTCATGTCGTTGGGTGAGACAAACTCGCTTTGAGACCATTATCGGATTCCACACAGCAGCAGATAGTTGTAGAACAGCTCACAGGATTTGATGTCGATTTGAGCAAAGTACAGACTCTCTGATCCAATCAGCGCTGCCGCTTGTGACGTCAGAATCCAGATATCTGACCCGCAAACCAGGAAGTGCGGCTCAGTCTCCGAGTGTAACAGAGATCGGCGCTGCTCTCCCGTGATGTCGGGACTGGCCTTCGCAGCTCTCGTTCTTTGTCTCCACATAACGGCGGGTGAGGGTCACTCTCCCGAACCCTCAGTGGCGGATAACCATCAGAGTAGCGGGTGGTCGGAGGCATGAAGATCAGGTTATAATGAATGAAGATGAGATTATAATAATCGATCTTACTGAGTTCTCAACAGATCCCTGGTATCTGTACAGATTGTGTTAAGTACAGATCACAAGTCTACCCGCGTCTGTCGCTTTTCCCTCATATGATTTTCTCTTTCTCAGGTGAGTCCCAGCAGTTTACTATTACCGTTGAGCACAGCCAGATAATGTCGCCGTTGGGGGTACGTCGCCAGCTAGTAGCCCCCAAACCTCAGCGACCGTCACTCTACGTGTCACTGGTAAGTGAGACAGAGTCATGCGATCTCGGACTATAACTTTCATTTTATTCCTGTGGTGAAAGAATACACTACAACCTTTCCGGTGGTCGCAGAACCTGGACTCCAGTGAACTCTGCCAGACCTGCTCTAGGACTGTTCAGTTCTCACTGTTGTGCGTGGCTGTGTCTCGCCGTTTCTGTTTGCAGGCTGCTCGCACTTGCCCGTGCCGGATTCAGTTTCGTCTTCAAGGACATCAAGTAATCACTTGTGCTGTATTTTACTCTTTTTTTTGAAAACGGACTGTTTCTTAAGTCAGCTGGAACTGATTAATTCTTAATCATATACCTCAAAGTTGAACGACGCTATCCTCCCCAGTGCTGCCCACATGTCTATGACAGTATAGAAACATAGAACACCGACAGCACAATACAGGCCCTTCGGCCCACAAGTTTGTACCGAACATGTCCCTGCCTTAGGATTTGCCCGGCTTACATATAACCTACATTTTTCTAATCTCCACGTACCTATCCAAAAGTCTCTTTTAAGCCCCTATCGTATCCGCCTCCACCACGTTGCCGGCAGCCCATTGCACGCAATCACCTCTCTCCGAGTACAAAAACTTACCCCTGACATCTCCTCTGAACGTACTCCCCAGCAGCTTAAACCTGCTTCCTCTTGTGGCAAACAACAAAAGAGAATGATGTGCAAAGGGACTTGTCAGTCCTCTGTGTAGGATTGTCTCAAGGTTAATTTAGAGGTTGAGTCTCTTGTGAGGAAGGGAAATGCGATGCTAGCATTCATTTCAAGAGGACAAGAATATAAAAGTCACCATATAATATTGAAAGTTTATAAAGCTCCGGTGAAGCCTCAATTGGAGTATTGTGAGCGGTTTTTGGCCCCTTACCCGAGAATGCATGTGCTGAAATTAGTGAGGGTTCAAAAAGGGTTCACGGAAATGATTCCAGAATTGAATGACTTGTCATAATATGACCCTTTAATGACTCTGAGCCTGTATTCACTAGAATCCAGAAGAGATGAGAGGAAGGAAACTGTCTATCAGGTCACCCCTCATTCCTCTGAATTCCAGTGAATACAGACCCAAAGCATCAAATGCTCGTCATATGAGAACAATAGACTCATGTGAGTGAACTTCCTTTGAATCCTTTCAGTTTCAAGACATCCTTTCCAGGAACAGTGCCCCAAATCTGCTCACAATACTCCAGGTGAGGCCTCACTTGTGCTTAAACAGTTGAAAGGTCACGTCTTTGTTTTTACAATCCCGTCCACATGAAATGAATGCTAACACCGCCTTCTCCCTGTATTCCTTGATGCCCTGACCAATAGAAAATCTATCAACCTCTGCGTTAATTATACATAAACACTTGGTCTCAACCCCTGCTTGTGGCAAACAATTCCACGGATTTACAACCTCTGCTGAAGAAATACCTTTTCAGCTCCGTTCTGAAATGAGGATTCTCTATTTTTAGCTCTGTCACCTTGACATTGACTCTCCCACCACAGGAATCATCCTCTCTATAGGAAACTATAGGTACATAATCATCCACTATAGGAAGCATCCTGTTCACATCCACACTATCTGTGTCCTCTGGTCCGAGACGCCCCCACTATAGGAAACATCCTCTCCACATCCACTCTATCTGTGTCCTCTGGTCCTAGACTCCCCCACTATAGGAAACATCCTCTCCACATCCACTCTGTGTCCTCTGGTCCGAGACTCCCCCAGTATAGGAAACATCCTCTCCACATCCACTCTATCTGTGTCCACTGGTCCTAGACTCTCCCACTATAGGAAATATCCTCTCCACATCCACTCTATCTGTGTCCACTGGTCCTAGACTCTCCCACTATAGGAAATATCCTCTCCACATCCACTCTATCTGTGTCCACTGGTCCTAGACTCCCCCACTGTAGGAAACATCCTCTCCACATCCACTCTATCTGTGTCCTCTGGTCCTAGACTCCCCCACTATAGGAAACATCTTCTCCGCATCCACTCTGTCTGTGTCCACTGGTTCTAGACTCTCCAACTATGGGAAAAATCCTCTCCACATCCACTCTGTGTGTGTCCTCTGGTACTAGACTCCCCCACTATAGGAAGCATCCTCTCCACATCCATTATTCAAAGAATTCCAAATGATTGTTCAGGCAAGATTTCCCGCTTTGGGATGCTGACTGCAGCCAATTTTATCACATGCCTCCAAGTGCCCTGAGACATAACCCTTAATGATCGACTCCTTTCCAAACAGTTCTGGCCAACTCCCGTCCCGTGAGTCTGTAATTCAATTTAACCCATTGCTATACTGATACAAGTGACTTCAGCTTCTCCTTCACAAATTTCAGGGTGAATTCGATCCTATTATAAACAACATCTTGTAGTTGTTTGTTTACATTTCCCTTAAGGTCTCTATCCAATTCTGGATCTTTGCTCAACATCACATCCGGAATAGATGATCCTCTACTGGGCTCAACCATCAGCTGCCTTGAATCCCCAGCTCGCAGGCACTCTACAAGATCGCCCAGCTGGAATCCAGCACCAACCTGATTTTCCCAATCTATCTCCCTATTGAAATCAATCCTTACTTATTGTAACCTTGCCCTGTTGACGCTTGTGACGTCAGAATCCAGATATCTGACCCGCAAACCAGGAAGTGCGGCTCAGTCTCCGAGTGTAACAGAGATCGGCGCTGCTCTCTCGGGATGTCGGGACTGGCCTTCGCAGCTCTCGTTCTTTGTCTCCACATAACGGCGTGTGATGGTCACTCTCTCCAACCCTCGGTGGTCGGATAACCATCAGAGTGGCGGGTAGTAGGAGGCATGAAGTTCGGGTTATAAGAAATGAAGATGAGATTATAATAATCGATCTTACTGAGTTCTCAACAGATCCCTGGTATCTGTACAGATTGAGTTAAGTGCAGATCCCAAGTCTTTCCGCGTCTGTCGCTTTTCCCTCATATGATTTTCTCTTTCTCAGGTGAGTCCCAGCAGTTTACTACTATCGTTGAGCACAGCCAGATAATGTCGCCGTTGGGGGTACGTCGCCAGCTAGTAGCCCCCAAACCTCAGCGACCGTCACTCTACGTGTCACTGGTAAGTGAGACAGAGTCATGCGATCTCGGACTATAACTTTCATTTTATTCCTGTGGTGAAAGAATACACTACAACCTTTCCGGTGGTCGCAGAACCTGGACTCCAGTGAACTCTGCCAGACCTGCTCTCGGACTGTTCAGTTCTCACTGTTGTGCGTGGCTGTGTGTCGCCGTTTCTGTTTGCAGGCTGCTCGCACTTGCCCGTGCCGGATGTCAGTTTCGTCTTCAAGGACATCAAGTAATCACTTGTGCTGTATTTTACTCTTTTTTTTGAAAACGGACTGTTTCTTAAGTCAGCTGGAACTGATTAATTCTTAATCATATACCTCAAAGTTGAACGACGCTATCCTCCCCAGTGCTGCCCACATGTCTATGACAGTATAGAAACATAGAACACCGACAGCACAATACAGGCCCTTCGGCCCACAAGTTTGTACCGAACATGTCCCTGCCTTAGGATTTGCACGGCTTACATATAACCTACATTTTTCTAATCTCCACGTACCTATCCAAAAGTCTCTTTTAAGCCCCTATCGTATCCGCCTCCACCACGTTGCCGGCAGCCCATTGCACGCAATCACCTCTCTCCGAGTACAAAAACTTACCCCTGACATCTCCTCTGAACGTACTCCCCAGCAGCTTAAACCTGCTTCCTCTTGTGGCAAACAACAAAAGAGAATGATGTGCAAAGGGACTTGTCAGTCCTCTGTGTAGGATTGTCTCAAGGTTAATGTAGAGGTTGAGTCTCTTGTGAGGAAGGGAAATGCGATGCTAGCATTCATTTCAAGAGGACAAGAATATAAAAGTCACCATATAATATTGAAAGTTTATAAAGCTCCGGTGAAGCCTCAATTGGAGTATTGTGAGCGGTTTTTGGCCCCTTACCCGAGAATGCATGTGCTGAAATTAGTGAGGGTTCAAAAAGGGTTCACGGAAATGATTCCAGAATTGAATGACTTGTCATAATATGACCCTTTAATGACTCTGAGCCTGTATTCACTAGAATCCAGAAGAGATGAGAGGAAGGAAACTGTCTATCAGGTCACCCCTCATTCCTCTGAATTCCAGTGAATACAGACCCAAAGCATCAAATGCTCGTCATATGAGAACAATAGACTCATGTGAGTGAACTTCCTTTGAATCCTTTCAGTTTCAAGACATCCTTTCCAGGAACAGTGCCCCAAATCTGCTCACAATACTCCAGGTGAGGCCTCACTTGTGCTTAAACAGTTGAAAGGTCACGTCTTTGTTTTTACAATCCCGTCCACATGAAATGAATGCTAACACCGCCTTCTCCCTGTATTCCTTGATGCCCTGACCAATAGAAAATCTATCAACCTCTGCGTTAATTATACATAAACACTTGGTCTCAACCCCTGCTTGTGGCAAACAATTCCACGGATTTACAACCTCTGCTGAAGAAATACCTTTTCAGCTCCGTTCTGAAATGAGGATTCTCTATTTTTAGCTCTGTCACCTTGACATTGACTCTCCCACCACAGGAATCATCCTCTCTATAGGAAACTATAGGTACATAATCATCCACTATAGGAAGCATCCTGTTCACATCCACACTATCTGTGTCCTCTGGTCCGAGACGCCCCCACTATAGGAAACATCCTCTCCACATCCACTCTATCTGTGTCCTCTGGTCCTAGACTCCCCCACTATAGGAAACATCCTCTCCACATCCACTCTGTGTCCTCTGGTCCGAGACTCCCCCAGTATAGGAAACATCCTCTCCACATCCACTCTATCTGTGTCCACTGGTCCTAGACTCTCCCACTATAGGAAATATCCTCTCCACATCCACTCTATCTGTGTCCACTGGTCCTAGACTCTCCCACTATAGGAAATATCCTCTCCACATCCACTCTATCTGTGTCCACTGGTCCTAGACTCCCCCACTGTAGGAAACATCCTCTCCACATCCACTCTATCTGTGTCCTCTGGTCCTAGACTCCCCCACTATAGGAAACATCTTCTCCGCATCCACTCTGTCTGTGTCCACTGGTTCTAGACTCTCCAACTATGGGAAAAATCCTCTCCACATCCACTCTGTGTGTGTCCTCTGGTACTAGACTCCCCCACTATAGGAAGCATCCTCTCCACATCCATTATTCAAAGAATTCCAAATGATTGTTCAGGCAAGATTTCCCGCTTTGGGATGCTGACTGCAGCCAATTTTATCACATGCCTCCAAGTGCCCTGAGACATAACCCTTAATGATCGACTCCTTTCCAAACAGTTCTGGCCAACTCCCGTCCCGTGAGTCTGTAATTCAATTTAACCCATTGCTATACTGATACAAGTGACTTCAGCTTCTCCTTCACAAATTTCAGGGTGAATTCGATCCTATTATAAACAACATCTTGTAGTTGTTTGTTTACATTTCCCTTAAGGTCTCTATCCAATTCTGGATCTTTGCTCAACATCACATCCGGAATAGATGATCCTCTACTGGGCTCAACCATCAGCTGCCTTGAATCCCCAGCTCGCAGGCACTCTACAAGATCGCCCAGCTGGAATCCAGCACCAACCTGATTTTCCCAATCTATCTCCCTATTGAAATCAATCCTTACTTATTGTAACCTTGCCCTGTTGACGCTTGTGACGTCAGAATCCAGATATCTGACCCGCAAACCAGGAAGTGCGGCTCAGTCTCCGAGTGTAACAGAGATCGGCGCTGCTCTCTCGGGATGTCGGGACTGGCCTTCGCAGCTCTCGTTCTTTGTCTCCACATAACGGCGTGTGATGGTCACTCTCTCCAACCCTCGGTGGTCGGATAACCATCAGAGTGGCGGGTAGTAGGAGGCATGAAGTTCGGGTTATAAGAAATGAAGATGAGATTATAATAATCGATCTTACTGAGTTCTCAACAGATCCCTGGTATCTGTACAGATTGAGTTAAGTGCAGATCCCAAGTCTTTCCGCGTCTGTCGCTTTTCCCTCATATGATTTTCTCTTTCTCAGGTGAGTCCCAGCAGTTTACTACTATCGTTGAGCACAGCGAGATAAATGTCGCCGTTGGGGGTACGTCGCCAGCTAGTAGCCCCCAAACCTCAGCGACCGTCAATCTACGTGTCACTGGTAAGTGAGACAGAGTCATGCGATCTCGGACTATAACTTTCATTTTATTCCTGTGGTGAAAGAAAACCTTTCCGGTGGTCGCAGAACCTGGACTCCAGTGAACTCTGCCAGACCTGCTCTCGGACTGTTCAGTTCTCACTGTTGTGTGTGGCTGTGTATCGCCGTTTCTGTTTGCAGGCTGCTCGCACTTGCCCGTGCCGGATGTCAGTTTCGTCTTCAAGGACATCAAGTAATCACTTGTGCTGTATTTTACTCTTTTTTTGAAAACGGACTGTTTCTTAAGTCAGCTGGAACTGATTAATTCTTAATCATATACCTCAAAGTTGAACGACGCTATCCTCCCCAGTGCTGCCCACATGTCTATGACAGTATAGAAACATAGAACACCGACAGCACAATACAGGCCCTTCGGCCCACAAGTTTGTACCGAACATGTCCCTGCCTTAGAATTTGCCCGGCTTACATATAACTTTCATTTTTCTAATCTCCACGTGCCTATCCAAAAGTCTCTTTAAAGCCCCTATCGTATCCGCCTCCACCACGTTGCCGGCAGCCCATTGCAAGCAATCACCTCTCTCTGAGTACAAAAACTTACCCCTGGCATCTCCTCTGTACGTACTCCCCAGCAGCTTAAACCTGCTTCCTCTTGTGGCAAACAACAAAAGAGAATGATGTGCACAGGGACTTGTCAGTCCTCTGTGTAGGATTGTCTCAAGGTTAATGTAGAGGTTGAGTCTGTTGTGAGGAAGGGAAATGCGATGCTAGCATTCATTTCAAGAGGACAAGAATATAAAAGTCACCATATAATATTGAAAGTTTATAAAGCTCCGGTGAAGCCTCAATTGGAGTATTGTGAGCAGTTTTTGGCCCCTTACCCGAGAATGCATGTGCTAAAATTAGTGAGGGTTCAAAGGGGATTCACGGAAATGATTCCAGGATTGAATGACTTGTCATAATATGAGCCTTTAATGTCTCTGAGCCTGTATTCACTAGAATCCAGAAGAGCTGAGAGGAAGGAAACTGTTATCAGGTCACCCCTCATTCTTCTGAATTCCAGTGAATACAGATCCAAAGCATCAAATGTTCGTCATATGAAAACAATAGACTCATGTGAGTGAACTTCCTTTGAAGCCCTTCAGTTTCAACACATCCTTTCCAGGAACAGTGCCCCAAATCTGCTCAGAATACTCCAGGCGAGGCCTCACTGGTATATCCTCCCCAGTGCTGCCCACATGTCTATGACAGTATAGAAACATAGAACACCGACAGCACAATACAGGCCCTTCGGCCCACAAGTTTGTACCGAACATGTCCCTGCCTTAGAATTTGCCAGGCTTACATTTAACCTCCATTTTTCTAAGCTCCACGTACCTATCCAAAAGTCTCTTTAAAGCCCCTATCGTACCCACCTCCACCACTTTGCCTGCAGCCCATTCCACGCACTCACCACTCTCTGAGTAAAAAACTTACCCCTGATATCTCCTCTGTTCGTACTCCCCAGCAGCTTAAACATGTTTCCTCTTGTGGCATCCATTTCATCCCTGGGGAAAAGCCTCTGACTATACACAAGATCAATGCATCTCACCATTTTGTACAGCTCCATCAGGTCACCTCTCATCATCCACCCCTCCGAGGAGAAGAGGCCGAGTTCACTCAACCTATTCTCATAAGCCATGCTCCCTAACCCAGGCAACAACCTTGTAAATTTCCTCTGAACCCTTTCGATGGCTTCCAATTCCTTCTTGTAGTGAGGCGACCAGAATATTGAAAGCATTCTGCAGTCCTCTGTGTAGGATTGTCTAAAGGTTAATTTAGAGGTTGAGTCTGTTGTGAGGAAGGGAAATGCGATGCTAGCATTCATTTCAAGAGGACAAGAATATAAAAGTCACCATGTAATATTTAAAGTTTATAAAGCTCTGGTGAGGCCTCAGTTGGAGTATTGTGAGAAGTTTTTGGCCCCTTACCCGATAATGCATGTGCTGAGAGTTGAGAGGAAGGAAACTGTCTATCAGTTCACCCCTCATTCTTCTGAATTCCTGTGAATACAGACCCAAAGCATCAAATGTTCGTCATATGAAAACAATAGACTCATGTGAGCGAGCTTCCTTTGAAGCCTTTGAGTTTTAACACATCCTTTCCAAGAACAGTGCCCCAAATCTGCTCACAATACTCCAGCTGATGCCTCACTGGTGCTTAAAAAGTTGAAAGTTCACATAATTGCTTTTACAATCCCGTCCACATGAAATGAATGCTAACACCGCCTTCTCCCTGTATTCCTTGATGCCCTGACCAATAGAAAATCCATCAACCTCTGCGTTAATTATACATAAACACTTGGTCTCAACCCCTGCTTGTGGCAAACAATTCCACGGATTTACAACCTCTTCTGAAAAAATACCTTTTCAGCTCCGTTCTGAAATGAGGATTCTCTATTTTTAGCTCTGTCACCTTGACATTGACTCTCCTAACACAGGAATCATCCTCTCTATAGGAAACTATAGGTACATAATCATCCACTCTTGGTAGCATCCTGTTCACATCCACTCTATCTGTGTCCTCTGGTCCTAGACTCCCCACTGTAGGAAACTTCCTCTCCACATCCACTCTATCTGTGTCCTCTGGTCCTAGACTCCCCCACTATAGGAAACATCCTCTCCACATCCACTCTATCTGTGTCCTCTGGTCCTAGACTCCCCCACTATAGGAAACATCCTCTCCACATCCACTCTATCTGTGTCCTCTGGTCCTAGACTCCCCCACTATAGGAAACATCCTCTCCACATCCACTCTATCTGTGTCGTCTGATCCTAGACTCCCCCACTACAGGAACCATCCTCTCCACATCCACTCTATCTGTGTCCTCTGGTCCTAGACGTCCCCACTCTAGGAAATATCCTCTCCACATCTACTCTATCTGTGTCCACTGGTCCTAGACTCTCCCACTATAAGAAACATCCTCTCCACATCCCTCTATGTGTGTCCTCTGGTACTAGACTCCCCCACTATAGGAAGCATCCTCTCCACATCCATTATTCAACGAATTCCAAAGGATTGTTCAGGCAAGATTTCCCGCTTTGGGATGCTGACTGCGGCCAATTTTATCACGTGCCTCCAAGTACCCTGAGACATAACCCTTAATGATCGACTCCTTTCCAAACAGTTCTGGCCAACTCCCGTCCCGTGAGTCTGTAATTCAATTTACCCCATTGCTATACTGATACATGTGACTTCAGCTTCTCCTTCACAAATTTCAGGGTGAATTCGATCCTATTATAAACAACATCTTGTAGTTGTTTGTTTACATTTCCCTTAAGGTCTCTATTCAATTCTGGATCTTTGCTCAACACCAAATCCGGAATAGATGATCCTCTACTGGGCTCAACCACCAGCTGCCCTGAAACACCAGCTCGCAGGCACTCTACAAGAGCGCCCAGCACCAACCTGATTTTCCCAATCTATCTTCCTATTGAAATCCCTCCTTACTTATTGTAACAATGCCCTTTTGACATGCATTTTCCATCACACGTTGTAGTTTTAGGCCGCATCTTTGTTCTGTTTAGCGGTGTCTGTGCAATTCCCATCAGGGACTTTTACCCTCGCTGTTCCACAGCTCTCTGCACATTGGTTTAATACATTCCGACCCACTTTCACCGCTTTCTAATAAGTTAACTTCATTTTTCACCAGCACAGCAACGTCGACCCGCTTGTCCTCCTGCCGGTACTTTCGATACAATATGTATCCTTGGACTTCAAACACCCGGCTATCACCTTTCCGCCGTGATACAATGTTGCCTTCAATATTATAGGACTAATTTTGTAAGTCTTATAAGATGTGTAAAGACAGAGTATACGAGGAGACACGTTTATTCTCATTTGTTCCAGAGGACAAGTAAACTCTAGCCAAGTTGCTTAGTCCCCCGAAAAACAACAGTAAAACTTTAAACTCTGCCGGAATTCCATTCCATCGGCGATCTGACCTGATATCGAAACACATGAGGATAAGAGACAGGAATGGCGACGATATTGAGTTGGAGACACATAAATTTTCTGAACGTGCAGAGAAAACCAAGTGTAAAACAATTTGCAGTTTGGTTGTATTTACAGAGACAGGGATCTTGAGTTGGCGAACCAATTGTTATGAACATGATGTCGCTGAAAACAATTGTAACTCCATTTGAAATTCAATTTTAGATCCAGTGGCAGTGACCGGGGTTAATGTGGTGACCAATAATTCCACTCCCCTGGTAAACCTCGATACCATCGCACTGAGTTGTGACGCGTCGGGCGCTGTTCAGACACGGACATGGTTCAAGGATAACCAACCCATCCAGGAAAACGGCAGAATATTTACATTTCCCGACAGGGCGAAACTGACTATAATCGGTGTGAACAGAAATGACGCAGGGACGTACAAGTGTATCGCCAGCAACTCCATCAGCAGTGGCGCTGGAGAGACCTACGTGCAAGTTTACTGTAAGTCCACAGTTGGTCAACCGCATTCTTTTGTATCGGATAGTACATTTATTAACATGTGTTCTCTTTGTAGAGATGGAACAGAGAATGTAAGAATATCCCGGATCAACCAGGAAATTACTCTAATCAATATATTTATTTTTATTTTACAGATGGACCAGAGAAGGTCAGAATTGTACCGGAGCGTCCAGTTGTGTCCAATATTGTGTCAAACCTGACATTAACTTGCTTTGCTCTGTCAGTCCCCTGGGGTATATATGCATGGTACAACGGGAACAATCTCCTGCAGACAGGGCAGGAACTCACCCTTGTGTCAATGAGCTCGGTTAACGTGGGGTGTTATACATGTCGGGTTACTAACGACGTAACCAAGAGGAGCAGTAACCTCACTGTCCATGTTACCGCACAAGGTGACTGAATGAGTCTCTCATTTCTCCGTGTAAACCCGATGATCAAAGATCCAAACCATTTCCCTCTCACTCTCTCCACACTCCATACATTGTCTCTTACTTGTAAATGGCTGATCAGATTAAATTAATAATCGATTTAAAAGAAGACCCTGAACGACACCACGAGCATTGAACCAAAAGTAGTGAATAAAAATGACTTCGCCATTCACAAGCCACCCACTAATTTAAATTCAGAACTTCCGTGAGAACGGATGAATTATATTCCTGGTTTGAGAACACCGTGGGTAGAAACACAAGCACAGCTCGAAACCGACAGGGCAACATCGGGGGAGATGAACTGTAGAGCAGTGATGTATCAGGATTTCAGTGAGGTGTTGGACCAGGTTCCCAACGATGAGATCATTCGGAAAGTCAGGATTCACGGGGCCGAGAGAAGCTTGGCTGCGTGGGTTGATCGGTTACAGAAGGAACACAGTAGTAATGGATGGCAGGCATTCTGCGTGGGCGTCATACAGTCAGAAAATGTGGAAGAGCCGGTGCTGGTTTTTTTTTTATCTTAGTGACAAATTGAATGACCATTTCCAGTCGCTGAATTCTCGTTCATTCACTTTACCTTTCCTGTTCACCCCTCTCCGGAAGCAGGTGATTCCCAGATCTCCTTGCGTGGTGAGTTGAAATCTATGTTGTCTTGATTGATTACAGACGAATGGCATCGACATGATGTCAGAATATTGGACCAAACCGATGTTCAATGTCGAGACAGCGTCCGGAACGATTCAGAGCGTGGATCAGTCATCATTTCTAAAAAATAAGATGTGTTTTCGCAATGTAAGATTGATGTTTATTTTCTGTGTTAGGAGCAAAAACAGATGAAAGTTGTACCCTCACCTCTGGCGCGATCGTGGGCATTGTACTTGGCTTCATTGGCGTGGGCCTGATCGGCGGAGTCAGCGGATGGTTGATCGCGAGGAAAACGGGAGGGTAAACGCATTTCTCTCCGAATCTCATTTCTACCTTTAATTAGTGTTTGAGAATTTCGGCGGAAACGGCTTCTGCTCGGATTCAGGGGCATCTGTGGACCGAACCAGCATTCCGCATTCACGCCGGAGTTGTTTGTCTGACATTTGAACGTCTCTCTGAAAGAGGTTTGCGTGCAGCAATGTTTGTGTGGAAAGCTGAGTGTGTCAAAAAGGCCCGGGCAATTTTCTCCACTTTACCCATTGCGGTGACTGGAATCGGGCATCTGATAACCAGTGCAGTGAAAGGGGATTCTAGAGAGGATCAAATGGAATTACAGGAGCCGTTCTCATTCGGTGTACCAGTGCAGGAAAGTGACATTTCGCCGGATTCATGTATTGATCTTTGTTTCTGTCTGTTCAGGATCAAAGATCCACCGCAATCCAAACTCGATACCAGCATCAATTCCGGAAGAACAAGTGAGTGAACTCCGTTTTTAACTGTTCAATTGCTGAGCCCGTGGAAATTTAAACATCTGATTTAACTTTAGGAGCTCATCGTGCACGGGAGATGGAGGTTTTCATCCGAGCGAATGGTCACGAATTATGCGACTTCTGCCGTTGGGTTTTCCACTTATTTAAGTTGGAAATTTCTGCTCAATATTACAATATCAGCGGAGAGATGGAATGGTAGTTCATCCAATTTAATTTCTCTTCATATTGATCAATATCGGCCCTCACTTCCTGGGTCCGGCGATGGGTGGGAAGGAAGTTCACGCTATTAATGGCGTTTTGTTCTGGGCCGGGTTGACGTCTGCTGTGTTCAACAAGGGCTCCCGACGCTCTGCACCGTTGTGACAAATCCGTTTTGTTCCCACAGGCCCCTTGGACACAGAGACCGTGAACACATCGCAAAACTACGAAAACTTCCCAAGGAATGAACAGGTAGGCTGGAGCTGATCTCAGTCATTGTTTCGCAAAGAGGATATAAGATCGGAGGCGTCCATCGGGCCTTTCGGCATTTAATAAGATCCTGGATCTCCTTTTCAGTTATTTGAGAAACAAGACATCATATTCCGGACAGTAGACCCAAACCGCATGAGCTTATCACACAGGTATTTCTGTTCAATTCCCTCTTCTTCTGCTGTCCACTCTGGCCTCTTATCTCTTATCTTCACCTGCCCATCAACTCCCCCTGGCGCCCCTCCTTCTTCCCATTCTCCTGTGGCACACTCGCATCTGCAATCTGATCACTTTTTCTTCAGCCTTTCCCATTCCCACTCATCGGGCCTCACTTATCAGCTCCCAGCCTGTCCTCCCCCTGCCCAACATTTTGTTCAGGCGTCTTCCTGCCCCCTGCCCAGCCCAGTAGAAGGGTCACGGCACAAAACGGAAACGCATCCATTAATGCTGCTTGACACTCTGAGTTCCTTCTGCATTTATTCTGTGGTGCTCTGTTACCAACACCTGTAACATTTCCACAGAATCCATAAATACTGCACGATACAAAATCTTATTTTACACTTGATGTAACATATTTAGCACATAGAACATAGAATAGCACAGCACATTACAGGACCTTAGGCCCACAATATTGAGCCGAGCCTCAAACCCTGCCTCCCTTATAACCCATCTTAAATTTCTCCATATACACGTCTAGTGGTCTCTTAAACTTCATTAGTGTATCTGCCTCCACCACTGAATCAGGCAGTGCATTCCACGCACCAACCAGTCTTTGAGTGAAAAACCTTCCTCTCATATCCCCCTTGAACTTCCCTCCCCTCACCTTAAAGACATGTCCTTGACTAATCTGTTGGAGTTTATTGAGGGTGTAACAAGGATGTTAGACGAGGGTAAGCCAGTGGATGTTGTGTACCTAGATTTTCAGAAGGCATTCGATAAGGTGCCACATAGGAGATCGGTGAGTAAAATCAGAGCTCATGGCATTGGGGGCAGGGTTTCAACATGGATAGAAAACTGGTTGGCAGATAGAAAGCAAAGGGTAGCAGTGAATGGGTGTTTCTCGGACTGGCTGGAGGTGACTAGTGGGGTACCACAGGGCTCTGTATTGGGACCACAGCTCTTTACGATTTATGTCAACGATTTAGATGAGGGCATTGAAAACTATATCAGCAAGTTTGCTGACGATACTAAACTGGGTGGCAGTGTGACATGCGAAGAGGACGTTAGGAGAATACAGGGAGACTTGGATAGGCTGGGTGAGTGGGCAGATACTTGGCAGATGTCATTCAATGTGAATAAATGTGAAGTTATCCACTTTGGAAGCTGGAACATGAGGGCAGAGTATTGTCTGAACGGTGTAGAGTTAGGTAATGGAGAAATGCAAAGAGACCTAGGAGTCCTAGTTCACCAGTCAATGAAGGTGAATGAGCAAGTGCAACAGGCAGTGAAGAGGGCAAATGGAATGTTGGCCTTTGTTACAAGGGGAATTGAATACAAGAGCAAGGATGTCCTTTTGCATTTGTACAGGGCCCTGGTGAGACCACACCTGGAATATTGCGTACAGTTTTGGTCTCCACGTTTAAGGAAGGACATTCTGGCAGTTGAGGAAGTGCAGCGTAGATTCACTAGGTTGATTCCTGGGATGGCAGGGCTGTCTTATACAGAGAAATTGGAGAGATTTGGCTTGTACACGCTGGAATTGAGGAGATTGAGAGGGGATCTGATTGAAACGTTTAAGATAATTACAGGATTTGATAGGATTGAGGCAGGAAATATGTTCCAGATGATGGGAGAGTCCAGTACCAGAGGGCATGGATTGAGAATAAGAGATCAGTTATTTAAAACAGAGTTGAGGAAGAACTTCTTCTCCCAGAGAGTTGTGCAGGTGTGGAATGCACTACCTCGAAAGACGGTGGAGGCCAATTCTCTGGATGCTTTCAAGAAGGAGCTAGATAGATATCTGATGGATAGGGGAATCAAGGGATATGGGGACAAGGCAGGGACTGGGTATTGATAGTGAATGATCAGCCATGATCTCACAATGGCGGTGCAGACTCGAGGGGCCCAATGGTCTACTTCTGCACCTATTGTCTATTGTCTATTGTCCTCTTGTACTGAGCAGTGGTGCCCTGGGGAAGAGGCGCTGGCTGTCCACTCTGTCTATTCCTCTTAATATCTTGTACATTTCTATCACATCTCCTCTCATCTTCCTTCTCTCCAAAGAATATATTCCTAGATCCCTTAATCTCTGATCATAATGCATACACTCTAAAACAGGTAGGTAAATCTCATCTGTACCCTTTTCTATGCATCCAAATCTTTCCTGTAGTAAGGATACCAGAACTGGACACAGTATTCCGTGTGGCCTAATCAGAGTTTTATAGAGCTGCATCATTGCACCGGGCCTCTTAAATTCTATCCCTCGACTTATGAAAGCTAACACCCCATAAGCTTTCTTAACTACCCCATCTACATGTGAGGCAAACTTCAGGGATCTGTGGACATGTACCCCCAGATCCCTCTGCTCCTCCACACTACCAAGTATCCTGCGATTTACTTTGGAGTTTGTTCTTCCAAAGTGTACCACCTCACAATTCTCTGAGTTGAACTCCATCTGCCACTTCTCAGATCACTTCTGCATCCTATCAACGTCTCTCTGCAATCTGCCGGAATACTCTACACTATCCACAACACCACCTTCCTTTCTGTCATCTGCAAAGTTGCCAACCCAACCTTCTACCCCCACATCCAGGTCGTTAATAAAACACAAGAAAAGTAAATGTGCCAGAACCGATCTTTGTGGAAAACCACTCGTCACCAATCTGAATGTACTCCCTCCACCACAACCCCCTGCTTTCTGCAGGCAAGCCAGTTCTGAATCCACCAGGCCAAACTTCCCTGGATCCCATGCCGTCTGACTTTCTTAATACGCCTACCGTCTGGAACCTTGTCAAATGCAAGTAGTTAGGGTGTTTCAGCTCTCAGTTTCCAGCAGCTGGAGAATTTAAACAGAATCCATAATTACTGTACGATGCAAATTCATATTTTAGCCTTGCTGTAACATATTTCATATATGTGTGTTTTATAATGTCTGATCAATATGAGTAACGGCGGAGACTCCACAATCACACACAGAGTGAAGCCAGCGCCAGGTTTGTACATTTCTGTCTGTGATCAACAGTGATCTCTGTGAGCGTTTAACAGAAACAGCAGCCTCCGCTAAACAGCCTGAGGCCACGGGTCCACATCCCCAACCGCCACTTACACGATCTAATTCAAACTTATCTCTCATGGCGAACGGTTCTGAAAGAGAGTTCCTGGTCAGGTAACATGTATCATGCTGCCCGAATTGCTGAATGCAAAGGAATGCTGTCAGGGAAGAAATATATCAGACCATAAGACCATAAGACAAAGGAGCAGAAGTCGGCCATTCCGCCCATCGAATCTGCTGCGCTATTTCATCATGAGCTGATCCAATCTCCCCTTTAGTCCCACTCCCCCGCCTTCTCACCATAACATTTCAAGCCCTCGCTGTTCAGATACCTATCAATTTCTGCCTTAAATACACCAAATGACCCGCCCTCCACTGCCGCCCCTGGCAACAGATTCACCGCCCTCCAGCTGAAAAAAAATCGCATCTCTGTTCTGAGTGGGCGCCCTGCAATCCTCCAGTCATGTCCTCTCGTACTAGACTCCCCCACCAGGGGAAACAACTTTGCCACATCCACCCTGTCCATGCCTTTCAACATTCAAAATGTTTCCATGACGTCCCTCCTCATTCTTCTAAACTCCAAGGAGTACAGTCCAAGAGCGGTCAAACGTTCCTCATATGTTAACTCTCTCATTCCCGGAATCATTCTAGTGAATCTTCTCTGAACCCTCTCCAATGTCAGTATATCCCTCCTTAAATAAGGAGCCCAAAACTGCACACAGTACTACAAGTGAGGTCTTACCAGTGCCTTATGGAGCCTCATCACATCCCTGCTCCTATACTCCATTCCTCCAGAAATGAACGTCAACATTGCATTCACCTTCTTCACCACAGATTCAAACTGGAGGTAAACCTTGAGGGTATCCTGCACGAGGACTCCCGAGTCCCGTTGCATCTCAGAACTTTGAATTCTCTCCCCATTTAAATAACAGTCTGCCCGTTTATTTCTTCTAGCAAAGTGCATGACCGGACACCTTCCGAGATTGTAATTCATTTGCCACTTTTTTGCCCATTCCCCCAATCTATCCAAGTCTCTCTGCAGACTCTCTGTTTCCTCAGCGCTACCGGTCCCTCGCCCTATCTTTGTATCATCAGCAGACTTAGCCACAAAGCCATCTATTCCATAATCCAAATCGTTGGTATACAACGAAAAAAGAAGCGGCCCCAACACGGACCCCTGTGGATCACCACTGGTAACCGGCAGCCAACCAGAATGGGGTCCCTTTGTTCCCACTCTCTGCTTCCTGCCAATCAGCCAACGTTCTATCCACGTATGTAACTTCCCCGAAATTCCATGGGCTCTTATCTTGTTCTGCAGCTTCATGTGCGGCACCTTGTCAAAGGCCTTCTGGTAATCCAAATACACAACATCCACTGCATCTCCCTTGTCTAGCCTACCTGTAATTCCCTCAAAAATCTGCACTCGCTTGTCAGGCAGGATTTCCCTTGAAGGAAACCTTGCTGAGTTCTGCCTATCTTGGCATATGCCTCCAGGTACTCCGTAACCCTATCCTTGACAATCGACTCGAACAACTTCCCAACCACCGATGTCAAGCTAACAGGTCTATAATTTCCTTTTTGCTTCCTTGCCCCCTTCTTAAATAGCGGAGTGACATTTGTAATCTTCCAGTCAGTATTCTGCGTGAATCAGGAACACGCAGTCCGTCGAACAGCGAACTCCCAGCAGCAATGAATGTGAAAACCGATACCCTCGGGGTTTAAATGTGCAGAGTCAGAATACAATTGGTGCTCGCTTGGTTAAACGTCACGATAAAAATAAATCGCCTTTTCTCTTTACAGGGCTCAAAGAACAATACACAAGATGGAAACTCCACTTACACGGTGAGGGAATTATTTGCGTCTCTCCCTTTTTGAAGTAATTGTTCCCAACTCACACAGTAAGAAACAGACCCTGAAGTGAGACATTCGACAGCGAGAATGACGTCGAAGAGACGGCAATGGGGGCAGCAGAAATGGCGGATGAACTCATGAAGTATCATGTGTTAGTCTGGACTGTGGAGCACAGCCTGGTCCCTCTGTCCCACGGTCTTTCCGAGCCGATTTGTTACATGTGTCCAAGTCCTTTTCGGTGTTCGTCCAATTCTCCTCTATCACAGACTGCGTTTGTTATTAACTTTTGCTACTCACAATGATGTACTTCCGTTTAACAGGGACTGGTTCTGGGCGACCGATCTGTTTACAGTGATCTGAAGAGGTAAGCGAGCAGAACATGAGGCTGTCGATGCCAAGTATGACTTGCAAAGGGAACACATTCATTATTGTCAAGCCGATAAGTTGAGCAGAGCCCCGGCTGTGAGTGATTCCAAGTTACCCAGTGAATAACAGATGAGAGACATGTAACACTGTGGGACTGGGGTCAGGCGGCGAAGGGCAGCAAGTCATAGCTATTCAGAGGAATAATTGTCATGGGCCTGTGGCCTTGCGAAACAGATTCTGCAAATTCTCATTGACACGATTTCCGATGCCGAATAATGAAATATCGCCCGTATTCTGACTCACCAACTTTATTTCCTTCCGGTTGCTAAGAGAGCCAACATGAATTGTTTATTTATTCCCTCAGATGACGTCACTGGTGAATAGAAGAGGACGGTTGGCCGGGAATTCACACATGAGAAGGACAATCCTCGTGGAATGAGCCACCGCTCAAAACATCTGTTAGTTTTTATATACAACCGATATCCATGTCTCCGACATATCTCTCTCGACAGTCACATCTTCACTCTGGGACATCACTGAAGGGTGTGACTCAT
The DNA here is from genome assembly GCF_030144855.1 of Hypanus sabinus. NCBI lineage: Eukaryota > Metazoa > Chordata > Chondrichthyes > Myliobatiformes > Dasyatidae > Hypanus > Hypanus sabinus. The sequence continues at coordinate 158,970 of NW_026781705.1, read as the reverse complement.
ATTTTTATCGTAGCGGCTTAGTTCTCTCAACTCTACCCAGACTCCAACATCCCATGTTAGTCACCCTCATCCTTCCCCCGACACTTGCCCTCTCAAATTTACTGTGCGTTACGATCTCAATAATTTCATTACTCACATTATAGGCGGTTCCGTTTCTGAAGACGTTTCGCTAAGATCTGAAACGTAGCAGTGTTTGACTCTCAACCTTCAGACTCGCCTCGAATTTATCTTGTCCGGGAGACTGGTGCAGCGGCTGAAACGGTCACGTGACAATAATTCCAATGATTCCGCCCTTCCCGTCCCGGCGCTTCGTATCAGCAAGTTATAAGAATTAGCTCACTGAATACTGAGCGATATGATGTGAGTCTCGTCTTATCCAGCAACCAGATTTTTATCCGTGACATCCAGCCCTATTTGTTTTGGGACCATTCTCAAAGGTTCAAAGTTTCAAAGGTACAATCTAATGCCAGAAAATTGTGTACAATATACATCCTGAGATGCTTTTTCTTCGCAACCATCCACGAAAACAGAGGAGTGCCCCAAAGAATGAAGGAGAGTTGAATGTTAGAACTCCAAAGTCCCACCCAGCTCCCCCCCCCCCAGCGCATAGGCGCCAGCGAGCAACAAGCCCCTCTGCCCCTCCCCACCGGTAAAAAGAAGCAAACCGGCACCGCCGCCGAGCACTCAAGCGTGAGCAAAGCGACAGCAAAGACACAGACCTGCGGTTAACCCGAAGACTTCGCGTTTCACTCGGGATTCGACATACCACAGGTTCTCCGAATAATAATGGAGGAAGAGGTGACCCCATGTTCCCACCTTGACGGGAATGGCCACCCTGATGCCCTTTTCAGCAGCCAGCAGTTACCTCAGCCACTTTTACGCCTTCCGCCGCACACCGCGGTCACAGAGTCACAAATGCATTTTGACAGCGTGGGAGGTGCGGGTGTGGGGGTTACGAGCATGGGCTTGGAGAAGGGATGTTCCAGGCAATGGGAAATTCAGAGTGAGCGGTCCGGTTTGGAAAATAAACAACATAGTAACGCAATCAAGAAGTCTTGGAAAGAATGGTAATGCTTTGAGTTGACAAATACAATGAGAATTATAAAATTCTGTCCCAGACCATGTCCGTGAGTAGAACATTAATACTAGGATGCCGTGTTTGAAGTGTCTGAAATATTTACAAAGTGCAGCACTCGGTCGGTGATTGAATAAACACGCGGGTGTCTGGTGGGGTTGCAGAAGGTGCATCCTTTGTTGCTGAGCACGTGTCTCTTCAACGCTGTTATTCTCACGCAGTATAAGCGGCTGGTGAATGGATGTGTCATGGGCGCTCAGGTAAAACGGCTCCGAGTTAGAAACACCATTCCTTTGCGTTTCCGTAGATGCTATCTGAACAATTGCCTTTGTCCTGGATTGTATAATTTGTATCAGAGAACATATTACATCCTATTCAACTCAGATGGGGCCCATAGCGCAGCTGGTCGCGGGTTAACTGGACATTGTCAGATCATATTAAATTGGAACTTCAAATGACCATTTCCTCTGCTCCCTGACTAACCCATCACTCAAAAACCACGCGGCTGATTGGCCAGAAGCTTTGTTGTCATTTTCATACTTTACCCCTTAGTGTCCAAAGTTCATTCAAGCTATCCGTCCTAAATATCGTCTGAATTTCAACCCCACTATCTCTTCGTCAGAAATGAAAAGAACACTCCAGGGGGCATAGATAGGGTGGAAAGTCAGTACCTGTTTGCTAGGGCACCAACAGCAAACACCAGAGGGCATATGTCCAAAATTAAGGGAGGGAAGTTTAGGGGAGACATCAGGGGTAAGTTTTTTTTTACACAGAGGGCTGTGAGCGACTGGAATAACTTGCCAGGGATGCTGGTGGAGGCTAAAACATTAGGGGTTTTTAAGAGCCTCATGGACAGGCACATGGATGAAAGAAAAATGGAGTGTTATGGAGTGGTGTAGGTTTAGTACATTTTTTTGAGGATTATTTGGGTCGGCACAACATGGAAGGCTGAAGGCCTCGACTGTGCTGTAGTGTTCTATGGTTCTAAAACAGATTGGTAACAGACGGTGTAAATAACTTATTCCCTCTTTGTGACTAACTCCCTATGCTGAGGGCCGTGAACCCTGTCTGCTGTGCAATCACGACCTGTACATCTGTGCACTTGTACAACCAAGTCTCCGCAAGTTCCCACGTGGTTCATTGTGGTGAAGTCATTATTGGCAAATCCAAACTGCAGCTGACAAATGCTCATCAGTTAATTGTTCCCAAAACACGTTTATACGAGTTGCAATTTCTTTAATGACTTACTTTTAACCATAAAGGATATCGGGCGGACTGTTGAAGTTAACGCACTTACATTTCCAAAGTGAACTCAGGTCGGCCAGTCGGCAGATAGAGCCTGTTCCCCTGCTTCAGGAGATCTCGGCCGATCAGACTGCAGCCTCAGACTTACAGTTGGTGGGCATCAGAAACGGACGGACACGACTGCACTTTGTGATAACTGACACCGTAACTGCCATATCTTTGGCAGCTTGCAGAAGTGAATTGGAGACGTGAACCAGAACACGTTGACGTGGAGTTTCTCTGCTCCAGTTTGAGAGACACCACACTGAAACGAAAACAATTTCGCTCCAGCCACAGTTCTCAGATGCCCAATCTGCGTAATCTGCGCTTGCCTTCAACAAAAGGCAGCTTTGCAAATAACAATATTTAGAAAAGGTGGGAAGGGTTAAAAAGCTGTTCCTTGCAAACGAGCTCACAGAGGTAAATTGAAGAAGAAAACAATTGGCAGAGGAAGTTGACGAATATTGTTTTGTACTTGTGGGAAAGCAGGTGCGGAGAGAAAGCATTTATTTATAAGCACGACTCTTGGATGTGAACCAGAACTTGTTTATAACCATATAACAATCACAGCACGGAAACAGGCCATCTCGGCACTCCTAGCCCATGCCGAACTCTTAATCTCACCTAGTCCCACCGACCCGCACTCAGCCCATAACCCTCCACTCCTTTCCTGTCCATATACCTATCCAATTTTACCTTAAATGACACAACTGAACTGGCCTCTACTACTTCTACAGGAAGCTCATTCCACACAGCTATCACTCTCTGAGTAAAGAAATACCCCCTCGTGTTTCCCTTAAACCTCTGCCCCCTAACTCTCAAATCATGTCCTCTCGTTTCAATCTCCCCTACTCTCAATGGAAACAGCCTATTCACGTCAACTCTATACTCAGAGAGTTTCCATGTTCCAGTTTGAGAGAGACCACACTGAAAAAATTATCTCCCCGCAGCTAAAGTTCTAAAGTATCCCAATCGATATAAACTCTGCTTGCCTTCAACAAAAGCCAGCTTTTCAATTGTGAATGTTCAGAAAATATTGTCAAGGGTTAAAATTCGGTTCTTTGCAAAAGGGCGCACAGAAGTAAAATGAGGAAGAAGGGAAATAGCTGAGGGGGTTGACGCATATTGTTTTGTCCTTCTGGGGAAGGCGGAACTTTGTGGGGGAACAGGTGCACAGGGAAAGCAGAGTCTAAATGACACTGACATATGTTTATAAGCACGACTCTTGGATCTGAGCCTCTGCAACAGCAGGTTTCACAAGGTCTGACAACGGAGTGTGTGAATCCTTTTGTTGTCCCCCTCTCCAATTCCTTATCTTTTAGCGAAGTTACTTCAGAGCGCCGTGAGGGAGACTTCGCTATTTCATGAAAGCAGAAGAGGAGAAATGGAGAAGTCAGCGGTCTGTTGTTGAGGGAAGAGTAAGTAAGAGTACAATGGAAAGGTCAGGAGAGAGAGTGTGAAAATCCTGAACGTCTGGAGCAATAGCTTTGCCTTTGCGAGGGAAGGCAGCGGTGACACAACACCCGCGGAGGGAGTTGGACTGTCAACGGGTCGTGTCGAGACCCTGCAGCGATACTGAACACCAGGAGGGCAGTGAGCCACTTTACAAAG